>NW_019103881.1:0-2625 GCF_001856785.1 Myzus persicae
GAAGGGGGGCATGGGCGCCCGCGGGCAAATGGGTTTTAAGAATCAAAATAAAAAAAATATGATTAATTCAGATAGAATTTAATTTTAAAAATAAAAATGTGAAGGGGGCGGGGGCATCCGTGGGCAAATGAATTTAAAGAATCCAAAAAAAAAGTTGTATGAAAAAAAATGATCAGAGTTAGTTATCAGTTGACTTTTCACAGTGCAATAAAATAATGTGTTAATTGAAGTTGTTATGGATGCAAGAAATTAATGTGAACGATTTCTAAGTTCCCTTTTAAGTTAAAGCTTTTTTTTACTTAAATAATTTAATATTGAATTAAAATTATATAGTTTTTCAAACTATAACTAGCATAAATTTTGATAAAGTATACAAAAATTTCAAATATAAGAATATTTAAATTTTTGTTTTGTTCTTAGTAAATGTGTTGGAAAAAATGGATTAAGTGCAATGTGTAAAGAAGTAAGAAGAAAATATATTTTGAAATCTAAGACAATATAATTTTAACTCACTAAACCATATTTCAAATTAAAACTCATGAATAAATAAATACTGAAAACCTTACCATAACTCCTCATACCGTCAACTCTCATTATTTCTTAATGATTATTTTGTTATGATTTTTGATATATTAGACTTTTTAAATCAGTTTTTAAATTTTTTGTGATAGACAAATTACTAATAAGTGTTGACTGTATTTAAGTTATTATTAATTATAAGTACTGGTACAACGCTAGCCGACTATCTTTAAAACTGTGGATACAAATTATGATACTTAATTATGTTCTAATTTCTCTTGGTAATATTTAAATATTTTCTTTAATTGTTATGCTTATACAATATCGAATACCTTGGTAGTTAGTAGGAAAAGATCATTGCAATGCACTCGACCCGGGATGATAGTATACTACCACTAGCATACTATCATCACCACAGCTTCAACTATCCATAGCCCTTAGGCGTACTAACCTTTGTGCGTCTTATTTAACCCTCTGTTTTAACAGCATAGTCGCACGAGTTGGGCAGTATGGGGGGTGCTAGTGTAATCACCCCCGTTTGGCGCGCGACTAACAGAGGGTTAAGTGGGACCCTTAGAATAAAAAGATCCTTATTTTTTTTCTATTGTTGTGTCCGCCTACCAAGTTGAACTTTTTTTGTTTAATTATTACAACTTGAAACAACTTGAAGCATACAACATATGCGAAAGGCGTTAACGACTTTTATATGCACATCAACTTGAAAGTATGATGGGAATATGGGATGTACATTTAAGAAGTAACTATAGTTAGTATTAATATTTTATAAGCATTTGTTGGCCCCGTGTTACAAGTGCTCATCAATTTCAGCAGATCTAATTTAGCCATGAAAAAATAATATTAGAGTGGTTATTTGGAATTAATTATTATTAATAATTATTATTTGGAATCAACGAAGATGAATGATAACTGCTTAACTAAAATTTGATATGTTTCACACTTGTAAGACGCATTTGAACATTTGGAGACCACGCATTCAGGTGAAACGTCTTTCTTAAAGCAACATCTTTTTATTAATTTTTTAAGCTTCATATGCTTTGTAGAAATTCTAGGAAGATGTCTAGATTTGAAGCAACTGAATAACGTATTGAAATAATTTTATTTTGAAATTCTATGAGGATTAACTGAATGATAGACTTGCTCCCCTTCCACTGCCAATAACCGACTAATATAACTAATATCATAATTTTTAGCTATTATATAAACCGTGCACTATATGGCTAAAAGCATCTTTTGTAGGGGTCACGGTTGGATCCGGGTAACACGTGTGCATGTGGAGCTAGGATTCGTCACTAAACACCCAGGTGGTCACCCATCCGGATGCTAGCTACGCCGGCCGATGATTGACACCCATTAGGGACTTTAGCCAATCACCTCACCACAAAAAGCCCCAACTGCATTCTTCTTATTTTGTACCAATTGTATATTACATATTATTTTGTATGCCAATTTGATTGTAAATAAACCGTTCACTATCATGGATAACAGCATCTTTTGTAGATGTCACGGTAGGGTTCGAGTTACACGTGTGTATGTGGAGCTAGGATTCGTCACTAAACACCCAGGTGGTCACCAATCCGGAAGCTAGCTACGCCGGCCGATGATTGACACCCATTAGGGACTTCAGCCAATCACCACGCCACACCAAGCCCCAACTGTATCCTTAATATTTTGTATTAGTAATTTATACATATTATTATATTTCCTATTGCTAAGTGATGAATTGGCTTACGAATAGTGTTTCAACCACGCCACAGGAAAAAGATTATCCGTACCTACATATATTATACACCAATTACAGGTTTTTTAATTTTTTTGTTTGATTTAGATAATAATTGCAAACGTATTTTACTAGAAATATTACTTTAATATAAGTTCACGTGATAATTTCATATAACTATTAAAAGAAATGATTGTAATCATTTAATACTATTATTGTCTTTCATTAATTTTGTGTATCATTTTTAGTAGGTCAAAAATCTAAAATACTCCCAATCCAACAACAAAAAGTAAATTTGCCAATACTTGACATACATTTAAATTACTAAGAGTCATACTTTACTAGAAAATTCGTCACCTCCCCACATA
>NW_019103881.1:5086-6743 GCF_001856785.1 Myzus persicae
CAATATTAAAGATTTGGATTAGTTAAATACGTAAATATTACAATTAGTTGCTTCCAATCTTGTAACACCATTTTTATAGTGCCTAACCACAGTTTTTCTCTGATCTCAACTGATTACTAAAGGACTAGTTATTTCATTTCATTTCTTAGAGTAATGTATAAATAGAATGTTATCATTCATCTAGGTTAAACAATGTGCTGTGATTAATTTATTATTAGGTATCTAAAATCTTTTAACTTTTATTAAACATGTTACATGTTTATCGAACATATTTTGATGTTATTTGTTATATATCATTATTTTTTAGCTTTGATAAACGTTTTTTTAATAAAATATTATTTCAATATACTAATTTTGTCTAATTTTTATCGAAAAGACAAATTTACAAAAATTAATACAAAGGTAAAAATTGCCTAATAATAAATGGGTCATAAAAAAATTGTTGTTAAAGTTATTTTATATGGCGTGATAAATTTAATGTAAGACAATATCATTATTTCATTATTTTTTTTTTATATTCTAAAGCAAAATATTTTTTGGAGTACTTATGGAGATTATAGTAATCAAATTTCGGACAAGTATGTATAGGCAGGTTTTTTGGCAAGGTTAGGTAAAGTAACAGACGAAACGCAGTGGTTCAAAAAGCATATACATATGCGTATTTGTATGTTTTGCAACAAAGGCGGAGCATTAGTATGTGATTTGACTACTGATATGCATTTTTTCCGTTTTTTAAACAATTTATTTTATTATTTTAAAATTCACATTAAAATATTCTCTATTGTCTATTACTTTTAAACTTAATTTCAATTCTTATTTTTTGCGAATTTTAATGATTAAAAAACCATGGTTTGACATAGAAATACGTCTTTTCTTACTTTTTTGTTCAACTTGATGACACTATTGAGAGGATGTCTACGCACTATTTGTTTGCTCTTTATGTCCCACGCGCAACAAAGCAAATGTATGTATAGCAGAACCAACCATTATTAAAGTAACAATATATGGTTGGTTCTGATACATTAATTGCTTTGCTGTGAGTGGGATACTGAGAGCAAACAATCGGTGCTCTGACATCCTCTCCGATCTTTTTATTCTATCCCACAAGTAAAGGTTTTCGACCAATCACTAGGTAGTTTTTCAGCTGTTTGGTCTAGCTAGTGACCTTTGGAATTCATGAACCTTTCCTACGTCTTCGATATTGTTAACCAAACTATTCTACCTCCACACTTCCTATTCTCCCTCCCTAAAAGTCTCACTCACTCTCCGTCCCCCCCATCCCCCCTTTCACCCTCAGTCTTTCTCCCTCCCATTTCTCTCTTTCTCTCTCTCTATTACCCCCTTTTTTCCATCTCACTACCCCTCACTCTCTCTCACACACACACACAGTCTCTATATAGTGCCTACAGGTCATCGTACCTGATAATCGGTGAAAATATTTAAATATTACAAAAAAAAATTTAAAACAAAAAGTAAAATAAATTTCATACCTGACCAATTTCCTAATTTTATTGATAGCCGGAATAGCGTTATACCAGTAGTTGCAGAACAATTAAATTGAAAAGTTGGGGGCAATACAAACTCTGATCATTTGACAATATTAAATAAATCTACTGAAAAATAAAAAGTACATACCACATGTTTTCTGCTATACAAC